>NC_057806.1:229212757-229222126 GCF_018294505.1 Triticum aestivum | reverse complement strand
CTGTGGCGGCGCGGACATGTCCGGTTAGGCGGCGGACATGTCCGGCGGTGGCGGGGAGATTTTTTTAGGGTTAGGGGGGAGAGGATCCGCGAATTTGGAATGAGGGGTGTATATATAGGCATAGGAGGAGCTAGGAGAGTCAAAATGAGGTGCGGTTTTCGGCCACGCGATTGTGATCGAATGCTCTAGATGATGGAGAAGGCTTAGGTGGGTTTTGGGCCAAATTGGAGGGGTGTTGGGCTGCAACACACACGAGGCCTTTTCGGTACCTTGGTTAACCGTTGGAGTATCAAACGAAGTCCAAATGATACGAAACTTGACAGGCGGTCTACCGGTAGTAAACCAAGGCCGCTTGGCAAGTCTCGGTCCAATCCGGAAATGGTCAATCCCCACACATGAAAGAAAGGTAGAAATGACCACCGGAGGAGAACGAAGCACCGGAATGCAAAACGGACAACGGGGAAAATGCTCGAATGCATTAGATGAACACGTATGCAAATGCAATGCACATGATGACATGATATGAGATGCATGACAACGATAATAACACATGGAGACAAAGACCCAAACCCGAGAAAATAAAATAACTTAACGCCGGAAACTGCAAGAGTTGGAGTACAAATTGGGAAAGTTACATCCGGGGTGTTACAACACTCCACCACTACGAAAGGATCTCGTCCCGAGATCTAGGACTGAAAGAATGTCGGGTACTCAGAACGGAGGTGATCCTCGCGTTCCCAGGTAGCTTCACGGTCGGAATGGTGTGACCACTTGACTTTGAGAAATTTGATTGACTTATTGCGAGTCTTGCGTTCAGTTTCTTCAAGAATAGCAACTGGGTGCTCACGACAGGAGAGATCTTCTTGGAGCTCAATGTCCTTGAAGTTGACAGTGCGGTTAGGAGTCTTGAAGCACTTTCAAAGCTGAGACACATGGAACACGTCATGAACATTTGCAAAGTTTGAAGGCAGCTCGAGTTGATAGGCGAGGTCGCCTCACTTGCTGACAATCTTGAAAGGTCCCACGTATCTAGGGGCAAGCTTCCCTTTGATACCGAAGCGACGAGTACCTTTCATAGGAGAGACGCGGAGGTAAACATGATCTCCGATCTTGAAAGCCAAATCACGGTGCTTACTATCATAGTAGCTCTTCTGGCGGGATTGGGCCGCTTTGAGGTTATCACGAATGACTTTGCACATTTCTTCTGCCTCTGTGATTAAGTCATTACCCAGCAGCTGACGTTCACCGGTTTCAGACCAGTTGAGAGGGGTACGACACTTCCTGCCATACAGAATTTCAAATGGGGCCTTGCCCGAACTTGCTTGAAAACTGTTGTTGTAGGAGAATTCAGCATAAGGAAGACAATCCTCCCACTTCATGCCGAAGGAGATCACACAAGCCCTGAGCATATCTTCAAGAATCTGGTTGACACGCTTGACTTGACCGCTAGTTTGAGGGTGGAAAGCTGTGCTGAAGCGGATGTTCGTGCCCATGGCCTTCTGGAAAGAATCCCAAAACTTTGAGGTAAAGATGCTGCCACGGTCTGAAGAGATCACTTGAGGAATACCGTGCAGAGAGATAATACGAGAGGTATAGAGTTCCGCCAATTGAGCTGCGGTGATAGACTCTTTGATAGGCAGAAAGTGAGCCACATTAGTGAGTTTGTCGATGACAATGAATATAGCATCATTGCCACGCTTGGACTTTGGAAACCCAGTCACGAAGTCCATTTCAATGTGGTCAAACTTCCATTCTAGAATGGCAAGCGGTTGGAGGAGACCTGCTGGCCTTTGGTGTTCTGCCTTCACTCTTCTGCAGACATCACATTCATTCACGAATTGAGCAATCTCGCGTTTCATTCGAGTCCACCAATAAGCCTTCTTGAGGTCCTTATACATCTTCGTGCTCCCAGGGTGGATGGAGAGGAGAGAATTGTGAGCCTCGTTCATGATCACTTTATGGAGGTCACCTTTGGGTATGACAATACGATCCTCGAAGAAGAGAGTGTCCTTGTCATCAAGGCGGTAGCACTTGTACTTGGGTTGGCTCTTGGAAATCCCAATCTTCACCTTTTTCACCATAGCATCAAGAAGCTGAGCATGGCGAATCTGATCTTCCAAGGTAGGAGAGACTTGAAGGTTGGCGAGGAAACCTTGAGGAACAACTTGTAGTTTAAGTTTGCAGAACGCTTCACAAAGCTCGGGTTGATAAGGCTTGAGAATCAGACTGTTACAATAAGCCTTCTTGCTCAATGCGCCGGCAATCACATTGGCCTTGCCTAGAGTATACTCGATACTCGGATTATACTCTTGAATCATTTCGACCCATCGAGTTTGCCTGAGGTTGAGATTAGGCTGAGTGAAGATGTACTTGAGACTCTTGTGATCAGTGAAAATGTCCACTTTTCTTCCCAATAGAAGATGTCTCCAAGTCAAAAGAGCATGCACAACTGCCGTCAACTCGAGATCATGAGTGGGGTAGTTCTTCTCATTAGGCTTCAATTGGCGAGATGTATAAGCAACAACTTTCTTCTCTTGCATCAAAACTGCGCCAAGACCTTGGAGAGAGGCATCACAAAAGACCTCGTACGGCTTGGATTCATCAGGCGGAGTGAGAACTGGAGCAGTGATCAATTTCTCTTTCAAAGTGTTGAAAGCAATATCACACTCCGGAGACCAAACGTACTTGACGTGCTTCTGAAGAAGATTTGAGAGAGGCTTTGCGATCTTAGAAAAGTTTTCAAAGAATCTTCGGCAATAGCTTGCGAGACCAAGGAAACTACGGAGTTGCCTCATGTTCTGAGGAGGTTCCCAATTCACAATTGCAGACACCTTCTCAGGATTCACGGCAATGCCTTTGGCAGAGATGATATGACCAAGATAAAGAACCTCATCGAGCCAAAATTCACACTTGGAGAACTTGGCGTAGAACTGATGTTCCCTGAGCTTATCGAGTACCAAACGCAAGTGCTTGGCATGATCTTCCTTGTTCTTCGAGAAAACCAGAATGTCGTCGAGATAGACCAAAACGAAGTCATTGGTGTAGGTATTGAAGATGAAGTTCATCATGCGAGAGAAAGTCGGAGGAGCGTTGGCGAGGCCAAAATACATGACTGTGTATTATGAACCAAAGCTTGTCCTGAAAGCCGTCTTGGGAATATCTTGCTCACGGATTCGAATCTGATGATAACCCATACGGAGATCAAGCTTGGAGAATACTTGGGTACCTTTGAGTTGTTCGAATAGCTCGTTGATGTTGGGAAGTGGGTATTTGTTCTTGATGGTCTTCTTGTTCAATGGACGGCAATCACCACAAAGTCGGTCCGTTCTATCCTTCTTCTTCACAAAAAGAACACCACAACCCCACAGAGAAGAACTAGGCCGGATGAGACCCATTTTCTCTTGAATATCGAGTTGCTTCTTCAGATCCTTCAACTCTTCAGGTCTGAGCTTGTAAGGACGCTTGCACACAGGTTCCGTGCCAGGCTCAAGATCAATAACGAATTCAACTGGCCGGTGCGGAGGCATTCCTGGAAGCTCTTCTGGAAAGACATCTTGATATTCGCAAACGACTGGAATTTGCAAGATGGCATCCAATTCACCCTTCTCATTGAGAGAAAACAGACGGATGGTATTATCCCGAGCGGCAAAAACAATTACATCCTCAGACGAGTGAGTCAATTGAATCTGCCTAGCAGCACAATCAAGATGTGCCTTGTGCTTAGAAAGCCAATCCATTCCGAGAATAAGATCAATATCCGAGTTACCAAGGACAATTGGGGAAGAAAGGAACTTGTAATCGCCCAATGTGATAGTAACCTCCGGGACGCAGGTGTTAGCTGTCATCTGCTTGCCCGGTGACACAATTTGCAAGGAACTTTGCAGATACTGATAATCGCACTCATACTTTGATGCAAAAGGTTTGGAAATGAAACAATGCGATGCACCAGTGTCAAAAAGAACTTTTGCAGGAATATCGTTAACAGGAAGGTTACCCATGATCACATCTGACAAGTCCTCTGCCTGAGCTGCATTCATTAAGTTGACCTTGGCGTGCTTGGGGTTATGCTTGACCACAGCTGTACTTGCCGATCTGACAGGAGGAGGAGGAGGAGGAAGATGCCTCTGGTTGAAACACTTGTTGGCATAGTGACCCTTCTGTTGGCACTTGTTGCACGTGACCTCTGAAAGCGGACGGTGATACGGAGCACTCGATCTTGGAGCTTGAGACGAAGTCTTGTTCTGAAAGCCAGGGTTGGGTGGGTGGGAAGATCCACTGCCACCTTTGCTCTTCTGCTGATACGGCTGACGAAACGGAGGAGGAGGAAGCCAATACTTCTGTTGGTTGGCCACTTGAGTAGAGGAAGAATGAGTAACATCTCTGGCTCGCTTCTTGGAAGCATCACACCTCAACTGAGCAGCCTCTTGCTTCAGTGCCATGTTGTAGAACTCATCGTATCTCAAGGGCTCAAAGAGAACAAGAGCTAGCTGAATTTCTTCTCTGAGACCACCCCTGAACTGGTATATCATGCTCTTCTCATCAGGGACGTCCTGCTTGGCAAAGCGGGTGAGCTTCTGGAACAACTTGTTGTAGTCATAGAAAGACAAAGAGCCTTGCTTCAGATTGCGGAATTCCTCACGCTTGCTTTCAACCACGCTCTGGGGAATATGATGAGCTCGGAAATCTCCACGGAAGTCATCCCAAGTGATAACACGTCCACCTCTGGAATCCTTGTACTGCTGGAACCATTCTACAGCTTAATCTTTGAGTTGGAAGGAAGCGAACTTAACAAAGTCCTCAGGCCTGACGTTACTGCACTCGAAATGCTTGCACAGATCCACAAGCCAATCGTCAGCATCGGTTGCCTCAACACAATTGCTGAAAGTCTTTGGCCCGTTAGCAAGGAACTGGTTGAGTGTAGCAAAGTGATTCTGATTGTTGCCTTCGTTCCCTTGGTTGCCTTGATTGCGCTCTTGAAGAATTTGCATGATCAACTGTGTGTTTGCATTGGTTGCGGCCATCACAGCTTGCCATGCCTCCGGAGGAGGTGGAGGTGGTGGCGGATTAGGACTCGGAGTCGTGCGCATTGGAGGAGCCATCCTGAAGAGGTTGACCACCATTAGCACATTAACAGAAAAAATATTGAAGCTGAATCCAACGGAATGAAAATTGCAACATATAGTCTTCACATCCGAACAAAATGAACGAATGCATTCCTCTTGAAATGGTCACATATCCATAAATTGAGAAGCCATGTAGAATTAAGGTAGAGAAATAAATCAACAAGGTACGAATCAAGAATGAATAATCGGTAAGAAATCCCAATCTCAAACCAATATATGTGGAAGAAGAACTAGAGCTACTAGAATTCCCACCTATGAAACTCCCGAACCTTTCCGGTTATGCAATCAGGTGTTGGGGATACAGGGGAAGCATAATATCTCACCCAAACTAGCAAATCCTACATCCAGTTGTATCCATCCTTCAACACATAACCAAGAAACCTTCCGAAACCATCTACCTCAACCTTCGAAAAGCATCCATTATACAAGTTATGGCGATACTCCCGAACTCCCGCCCCAGTACTGGGTGGCGTCGAGGTTATCTCACCAACAAACTGCATAAAAGAGATTTTTGATGTCGGCGTACTAAACTCAGGTATTCGAGAACTGCAACGATAAAATTATGATGACAACACCTCAGAGCTCAACTCCCCGGGACACTTCCACTAAACCCCTGACAGGAGGCACCAAGACAATGTTCTCATCATAAAACCATTGGAACGATTCCAAGATACCCGCGTGATCCTAAAAAAAATTAGTGAAATTTGAGAAGAGAAGAGTCAAAACTCTACGTCAGGAAGCCTTACCAGAGCGATGAGGAGACTGGGAAGTAAAAGAATTCCTAAACTCTCTGATATATAATTCCTAATGACTCAAAACATTTTTCTAGACACAACTCGGCCGCTAATAACGATCAAGCAATGGGGCTCCAAAGGTCGGGGAAAGCTCTGATTACCAGCTTGTAACACCCTCGATGCGACTATATCTCCCACGTGTCGAGGCACGACTTAGAGGCATAATCGCATTGAAGGCATATGTCGCAAGTTAGGCAATCTTCACAACATCCCATGTAATATAAATCATAAAGGGGAGATAACATAGTTGGCTTACACTCGCCACGTCAAACAAGTACATAAATAACATTACATCATCCAAACACTCATGGCCCGACTACGGCGCCAAAATAAAAGAGAACCCAACATGCGACACGGTCCCAATCACCCCCAACTGGGCACCACTACTGATCATCAGGAAAGGAAACATAGTAACGTTGAGAGTCTTCGTCGAACTCCCACTTGAGCTCAAACGCGTCTCCTGGAGCGGAATCATCAGGCCCTGCATCTGGAGTAATAGTAATCTTTGAGCCACAGGGACTTAGAAATCTCGCACCCTCGCGATCAAGACTATTTAAGCTTATAGGTAAGGCAAGGTAAAATATGTGGAGCTGCAGCAAGCGACTAGCATATATGGTGGCTAACTTATTCGCAAAAGAGAGCGAGAAGAGGAGGCAAAGCGCGAGCGAGAAACTAGAGAGCAACCTGCGCAAGCATTACTCCAACACCGTGTCTGCTTCCTGGACTCCGCCGAGAAGAGGCCATCACGGTTACACACTCAGTTGATTCATTTTAATTAAGTTAAGGTTCAAGTTATCTACAACCGGACATTAACAAATTCCCATCTGCCCATAACCGCGGGCACGGCTTTCGAAAGTTCAAATCTTTGCAGGGAGTCCCAACTTAGCCCATGACAAGCTCTCACGGTCAACGAAGGAATAGACCTCCTCCCAAGACGTTCCGATCAGACTCGGTATCTTGGTTCTTCAAGACACTTCGACAGGTTAAAACAAGACCAGCAACACCGCCCGAATGTGCCGACAAATCCCAATAGGAGCTGCACATATCGCTTTCTCAAGGCACACTCAAATGAGCGCTCCATACAACTAAAAACCAAACCCCGAGTTTCCCCGAGGGGGCGCTGCACAGGACTCTAGTTTGGACCAACACTCAGAGGAGCACTAGCCCGGGGGGGGGGGTTAAAATAAGATGACCCTCGGGCTCCGGAAACCCAAGGGAAAAAGAGGCTAGGTGGCAAATGGTAAGACCAAGGTTGGGCATTGCTGGAAAATCTTTAATCAAGGCGAACTATCAAGGGGTTCCCATTATAACCCAACCGCGTAAGGAACGCAAAATCCGGGAACATAACACCGATATGACAGAAACTAGGGCGGCAAGAGTGGAACAAAACACTAGGCGAGAGGCCGAGCCTTCCACCCTTTACCAAGTATATAGATGCATTAAGATAACATAGCAATATAATGATATCCCAACAAGTAAATAAATGTTCCAACAAGGAACGGCCTCCAATCTTCACCTGCAACTAGTAACGCTATAAGAGGGGCTGAGCAAAGCGGTAACATAGGCAATCAACGGTTTTCTAGGACATGGTGAGTTAGAGGTTTGACATGGCAATTTGGGAGGCTTGAAAGCAATTGGTAGGCATCGTAGCAATGGCATAGCAAAAGAGCGAGCAAACTAGCATAGCAAAGATAGTAGTGATTTCGAGGGTATGATCATCTTGCCTGCACAGTTGTCAGAGTTGATTGGATCCTCGAAAGCAAACTCAACGGGCTCCTCATTAGCGAACTCATCTCCCGGCTCTACCCAAATAAGACAAACAAGCAAACGGAACAAAATTAACCACGTGCAAGGATCAAGCAATATGATGCAATGATGGTATGCTATGCGGGATGCGATGTGGGATGCAAAATGCAAGATATGACAGGAAATGCAAGAACCTGGCCTCAACATGGAAATCCAAGCGTGCCACTGGAAAGATGAGATGAAATCACTTGAAAACGATATAAAGAACGCCGGAATCGAAGTTACGGTTTGGAAATGGCAAGCGATTCAAAAATGACACCGGTCTGCGATTTACAGCAAGTAGGCATCTAAATGCAATGAGATGAACATGCTACAGCACCCAAACATGACAACAAAATACATGGCATGGATGCATTCAAGATGCTTAACAAAAGTCTAGCACTGAGCTACGGCCAAATCATCCATTAACAGGTTCAAACAAGCATGGCAAAAATGCATATGGCAAACAGATCTCAGACTTAGTGAAATTAACACTTGTCTGGAATTTCAGATCAGGTAGCACTCTTCGGAGCAACAAAACTACATGCTACAGGACCTGAACATGGCAAAGTAAAACATGGCATGGAGCTACTCAAATAGCTTAACAAAAGTCCCTTAGTGACCTTGAGCCAAAAGGGATCAGAAAATATACTAACAAGCACGTGAACATCGCAAAAACATAATCAGTTTTCAGACTTAGTGAAAACTGGCACATGCTGAAATATAACTCAAGTAGGCATGTTTACGAGCTCGATGCAATCACTACGGTGCAAGTCATGACCAACTAAGCATACATCTATCAAGAACACACAAAATTCAAGCTAGACATGGCCAGAACAATAGCATAGCATGCACGGATCAACTACAACATCATCGGCAAAATTGCAAACAAGTTGACAATCTGCCCAGATTCACAAAGTAGCAAAAGTAGAGCTCGATTGACTCAAGCTAGGGTGCTCCATAATTGCAAATAAAGACATGGATGGATATAGCACTACAAGATTAACAAAACGTCCTTACTGATCATAATCAAAAGAGGCATGGATCACTAGGAAACAACATGAACATATGGCCATATGAGATAAACAGCTCAAGGACTTAGTGGAATTGCTAAGTCCCTGAAAACAGAATTACCGAGTGCCTCACTTTGCAAGCTTGCACTCGTCACCATACTCATCACAAAAATACATGGGTTGCACCTCTGGAAAGATGACAAAACCCTTAACAAAACATATGTAGAACATCAGGGCATATCATGCACACATTAATCATGGCAAAAATGACAAAAACCTAAATGGAGTAGCAGATCTGACAATTAACTGAAGTAGCCCTCTTCTAACAGCATTTCGGGCATCAAGATGAACTCAAATGAAAATTTTGCAATGGAATGAAATGATGTACTTTCTAAGATGAACATTTTGATATGCTATATGCATGAATCGGAGCCACGGATGCAAAGTTACGGGGCTATGAACATGAGCACTTGAGCTAGGGTTAGGAGGGAAAAAGTCAACCGAAAATTCCATATCTGAGATCTGCACGCGGATCGAGGACGGCCGGCGAGGTACTGTTCACCGGTGGGGGAGAGAGCTCGCCGGTGTCCGGTCGGAGGAGGATGAAGACGGAGAGGCGGCGCCGGCCTTGGGCGGCAAGGGCGGAGGAGACGG
>NC_057806.1:229202883-229212347 GCF_018294505.1 Triticum aestivum | reverse complement strand
CGGGTGGCGGCGCGCGATTGGGCGGCTGTGGCGGCGCGGACGTGTCCGGTTAGGCGGCGGACATGTCTGGCGGCGGCGGGGAGATTTTTTTAGGGTTAGGGGGGAGAGGATCCGCGAATTTGGAATGGGGGGTGTATATATAGGCATAGGAGGAGCTAGGAGAGTTCAAATGAGGTGCGGTTTTCGGCCACGCGATCGTGATCGAACGCTCTAGACGATGGAGAAGGCTTAGGTGGGTTTTGGGCCAAATTGGAGGGGTGTTGGGCTGCAACACACACGAGGCCTTTTCGGTCCCTCGGTTAACCGTTGGAGTATCAAACGAAGTCCAAATGATACGGAACTTGACAGGCAGTCTACCGGTAGTAAACCAAGGCCGCTTGGCAAGTCTTGGTCCAATCCGGAAATGTTCAATCCCTACACACGAAAGAAAGGTAGAAATGACCACCGGAGGAGAACGAAGCGCTGGAATGCAAAATGGACAACGGGGAAAATGCTCGAATGCATGAGATGAACACGTATGCAAAAGCAATGCACATGATGACATGATATGAGATGCATGACAACGATAACAACACACGGAGACAAAGACCCAAACCCGAGAAAATAAAATAACTTAACGCTGGAAACGGCAAGAGTTGGAGTACAAATTGGGAAAGTTACATCCGGGGTGTTACAACACTCCACCAATACGAAAGGATCTCGTCCCGAGATCTAGGACTGAAAGAATGCCGGGTACTCAGAACGGAGGTGATCCTCGCGTTCCCAGGTAGCTTCACGGTTGGAATGGTGTGACCACTTGACTTTGAGAAATTTGATTGACTTATTGCGAGTCTTGCGTTCACTCTCTTCAAGAATAACAACTGGGTGCTCACGATAGGAGATTTCTTCTTGGAGCTCAATGTCCTCGAAGTTGACGGTGTGGTCAGGAGTCTTGAAGCACTTTCGAAGTTGAGAGACATGGAACACGTCATGAACATTTGCAAAGTTTGAAGGAAGCTCGAGTTGATAGGCGAGGTCGCCTCTCTTGCTGACAATCTTGAAAGGTTCCATGTATCTAGGGGCAAGCTTCCCTTTGATACCGAAGCGATGAGTACCTTTCATAGGAGAGACGCGGAGGTAAACATGATCTCCGATCTCGAAAGCCAAATCACGGTGCTTACTAGCATAGTAGCTCTTCTGGCGGGATTAGGCTGCTTTGAGGTTATCACGAATGACTTTGCACATTTCTTCTGCCTCTGTGATTAAGTCATTACCCAGCAGCTGACGTTCACCGGTTTCAGACCAGTTGAGAGGGGTACGGCACTTCCTGCCATACATAATTTCAAATGGGGCCTTGCCCAAACTTGCTTGAAAACTGTTGTTGTAGGAGAATTCAGCATAAGGAAGACAATCCTCCCACTTCATGCCGAAGGAGATCACACAAGCCCTGAGCATATCTTCAAGAATCTGGTTGACACGCTCGACTTGACCGCTAGTTTGAGGGTGGAAAGCTGTGCTGAAGCGGATGTTCGTGCCCATGGCCTTCTGGAAAGAATCCCAAAACTTTGAGGTAAAGATGCTGGCACGGTATGAAGAGAAAACTTGAGGAATACCGTGCAGAGAGACAATACGAGAGGTATAGAGTTCCGCCAATTGAGCTGCGGTGATAGACTCTTTGATAGGCAGAAAGTGAGCCACTTTAGTGAGTTTGTCGATGACAACGAATATAGCATCATTGCCACGCTTGGACTTTGGAAACCCAGTCACGAAGTCCATTTCAATGTGGTCAAACTTCCATTCTGGAATGGCAAGAGGTTGGAGGAGACCTGCTGGCCTTTGGTGTTCTGCCTTCACTCTTCTGCAGACATCACATTCATTCACGAATTGTGCAATCTCGCGTTTCATTCGAGTCCACCAATAAGCCTGCTTGAGGTCCTTATACATCTTCGTGCTCCCAGGGTGGATGGAGAGGAGAGAATTGTGAGCCTCGTTCATGATCACTTTACGGAGGTCACCTTTGGGTACGACAATACGATCCTCGAAGAAGAGAGTGTCCTTGTCATCAAGGTGGTAGCACTTGTACTTGGGTTGACTCTTGGCAATCCCAATCTTCACCTTTTTCACCATAGCATCAAGAAGCTGAGCTTGGCGAATTTGATCTTCCAAGGTAGGAGAGACTTGAAGGTTGGCGAGGAAACCTTGAGGAACAACTTGCAGATTAAGTTTGCGGAACGCTTCACAAAGCTCGGGTTGATAAGGCTTGAGAATTAGACAGTTGCAATAAGCCTTCCTGCTCAATGTGTCAACAATCACATTGGCCATGCCTGGAGTATACTCGATACTCGGATTATACTCTTGAATCATTTCAACCCATCGAGTTTGCCTGAGGTTGAGATTAGGCTGAGTGAAGATGTACTTGAGACTCTTGTGATCAGTGAAAATGTCCAATTTTCTTCCCAATAGAAGATGTCTCCAAGTCAAAAGAGCATGCACAACTGCCGCCAACTCGAGATCATGAGTGGGGTAGTTCTTCTCATTAGGCTTCAATTGGCGAGATGTATAAGCAACAACTTTCTTCTCTTGCATCAAAACTGTGCCAAGACCTTGGAGAGAGGCATCACAAAAGACCTCGTACGGCTTGGATTCATCAGGCAGAGTGAGAACTGGAGCAGTGATCAATTTCTCTTTCAATGTGTTGAAAGCAATATCACACTCCGGAGACCAAACGTACTTCACGTGCTTCTGAAGAAGATTTGAGAGAGGCTTCGCGATCTTAGAAAAGTTTTCAACGAATCTTCGGCAATAGCATGCGAGACCGAGGAAACTACGGAGTTGCTTCACGTTCTGAGGAGGTTCCCAATTCACAATTGCAGACACCTTCTCAGGATTCACGGCAATGCCTTTGGCAGAGATGATATGACCAAGATAAAGAACCTCATCGAGCCAAAATTCACACTTGGAGAACTTGGCGTAGAACTGATGTTCCCTGAGCTTATCGAGTACCAAACGCAAGTGCTTGGCATGATCTTCCTTGTTCTTCGAGAAAACCAGAATGTCGTCGAGATAGACCAAAACGAAGTCATTGGTGTAGGTGTTGAAGATGAAGTTCATCATGCGAGAGAAAGTCGGAGGAGCGTTGGCGAGGCCAAAAGACATGACTGTGTATTCATATGAACCAAAGCTTGTCCTGAAAGCCGTCTTGGGAATATCTTGCTCACGGATTCAAATCCGATGATAACCCATATGGAGATCAAGCTTGGAGAATACTTGGGCACCTTTGAGTTATTCGAATAGCTCGTTGATGTTGGGAAGTGGGTATTTGTTCTTGATGGTCTTCTTGTTCAATGGACGGTAATCAACACGAAGCCGGTCCGTTCCATCCTTCTTCTTCACAAAAAGAACACCACAACCCCACGGAGAAGAACTAGGCCGGATGAGACCCATTTTCTCTTGAATATCGAGTTGCTTCTTCAGCTCCTTCAACTCTTCAGGTCCGAGCTTGTAAGGACGCTTGCACACAGGTTCCGTGCCAGGATCAAGATCAATAACGAATTCAACTGGCCGGTGCGGAGGCATTCCTGGAAGCTCTTCTGGAAAGACATCTTGATATTCCCAAACGACTGGAATTTGCGAGATGGCATCCAATTCACCCTTCTCATTGAGAGAAAACAGACGAATAGTATTATCCCGAGCGGCAAAGACAATTACATCCTCAGACGAATGAGTCAATTGAATCTGCATGGCAGCACAATCAAGATGTGCCTTGTGCTTAGAAAGCCAATCCATTCTGAGAATAAGATCAATATCCGAGTTACCAAGAACAATTGGGGAAGAAAGGAACTTGCAATCGCCCAATGTGATAGTAACCTCCGGGACGCAGGTGTTAGCTGTCATCTGCTTGCCCGGTGACACAATTTGCAAGGAACTTTGCAGATACTGATAATCGCACTCATACTTTGATGCAAAAGGTTTGGAAATGAAACAATGCGATGCACCAGTGTCAAAAAGAACTTTTGCAGGAATATCGTTAACAGGAAGGTTACCCATGATCACATCTGACGAGTCCTCTGCCTGAGCTGCATTCATTAAGTTGACCTTGGCGTGCTTGGGGTTATGCTTGACCACAGCTGTACTTGCCGATCTGACTGGAGGAGGAGGAGGAAGACGCCTCTGGTTGAAACACTTGTTGGCATAGTGACCCTTCTGTTGGCACTTGTTGCACGTGACCTCTGAAAGCCGACGGTGATACGGAGCACTCGATCTTGGAGCTTGAGACGAAGTCTTGTTCTGAAAGCCAGGGTGGGTGGGTGGGAAGATCCACTGCAACCTTTGCTCTTCTGCTGATACGGCTGACGAAACAGAGGAGGAGGAAGCCAATACTTCTGCTGCTTGGCCACTTGAGTAGAGGAAGAAGGAGTAACATCTCTGGCTCACTTCTTGGAAGCATCAGACCTCAACTGAGCAGCCTCTTGCTTCAGTGCCATGTTGTAGAACTCATCGTATCTCAAGGGATCAAAGAGAACAAGAGCTAGTTGAATTTCTTCTCTGAGACCACCCCTGAATTGGTATATCATGCTCTTCTCATCAGGGACGTCCTACTTGGCAAAGCGGGCGAGCTTCTGGAACAACTTGTTGTAGTCATAGACAGACAAAGAGCCTTACTTCAGATTGCGGAATTCCTCACGCTTGCTTGCAACCATGCTCTGGGGAATATGATGAGCTCGGAAATCTCGACGGAAATCATCCCAAGTGATAACACGTCCACCTCTGGAATCCTTATACTGCTGGAACCATTCTGCAGCTTGATCTTTCAGTTGGAAGGAAGCAAACTTAACAAATTCCTCAGGCCTGACGTTACTGCACTCGAAATGCTTGCACAGATCCACAAGCCAATCGTCAGCATCGGTTGCCTCAACACAATTGCTGAAAGTCTTTGGCCCGTTAGCAAGGAACTGGTTGAGTGTAGCAAAGTGATTCTGATTGTTGCCTTGGTTCCCTTGGTTGCCTTGATTGCGCTCTTGAAGAATTTGCATGATCAACTGTGTGTTTGCATTGGTTGCGGCCATCACAGCTTGCCATGCCTCCGGAGGAGGTGGAGGTGGTGGCGGATTAGGATTCAGAGTCGTGCGCGTTGGAGGAGCCATCCTGAAGAGGTTGACCACCATTAGCACATTGACAGAAAAAATATTGAAGCTGAATCCAACGGAATGAAAATTGCAACATATAGTCTTCACATCCAAACAAAATGAACGAATGCATTCCTCTTGAAATGGTCACATATCCATAAATTGAGAAGCCATGTAGAATTAATGTAGAGAAATAAATCAACAAGGTATGGATCAAGAACGAATAATCGGTAAGAAATCCCAATCTCAAACCAATATCCGTGGAAGAAGAACTAGAGCTACTAGAATTCCCACCTATGAAACTCCCGAACCTTTCCGGTTATGCAATCAGGTGTTGGGGATACAGGGGAAGCATAATATCTCACCCAAACTAGCAAATCCTACATCCATCTGTATCCATCCTTCAACACATAACCAAGAAACCTTCGGAAACCATCTACCTCAACCTTCAAAAAGCATCCGTTATACAAGTTATGGCGATACTCTCGAACTCCCGCCCCAGTACTGGGTGGCGTCGAGGTTATCTCACCAATGAACTGCATAAAAGAGATTTTCGATGTCGGCGTACTAAACTCAGGTATTCCAGAACTGCAACGATAAAATTATAATGACAACACCTCAGAGCTCAACTCCCCGGGACACTTCCACTAAACCCCTGACAGGAGGCACCAAGACAATGTTCTCATCATAAAACCATCGGAACGATTCCAAGATACCCGCGTGATCCTAAAAAAAATTAGTGAAATTTGAGAAGAGAAGAGTCAAAACTCTACGTCAGGAAGCCTTACCAGAGCGATGAGGAGATTGGGAAGTAAAAGAATTCCTAAACTCTCCGATATATAATTCCTAATGACTCAAAACATTTTTCTAGACACAACTCGGCCGCTAATAACGATCAAGCAACGGGGCTCCAAAGGTCGGGGAAGGCTCTGATTACCAACTTGTAACACCCTCGATGCGACTATATCTCCCACGTGTCGAGGCACGACTTAGAGGCATAATCGCATTGAAGGCATATGTCGCAAGTTAGGCAATCTTCACAACATCCCATGTAATATAAATCATAAAGGGGAGATAACATAGTTGGCTTACACTCGCCACGTCAAACAAGTACATAAATAACATTACATCATCCAAACACTCATGGCCCGACTACGGCGCCAAAATAAAAGAGAACCCAACATGCGACACGGTCCCAATCACCCCCAACTGGGCACCACTACTGATCATCAGGAAAGGAAACATAGTAACGTTGAGAGTCTTCGTCGAACTCCCACTTGAGCTCAAACGCGTCTCCTGGAGCGGAATCATCAGGCCCTGCATCTGGAGTAATAGTAATCTGTGAGCCACAGGGACTCAGCAATCTCGCACCCTCGCGATCAAGACTATTTAAGCTTATAGGTAAGGCAAGGTAAAATATGTGGAGCTGCAGCAAGCGACAAGCATATATGGTGGCTAACTTATTCGCAAAAGAGAGCGAGAAGAGGAGGCAAAGCGTGAGCGAGAAACTAGAGAGCAACCTGTGCAAGCATTACTCCAACACCGTGTCCGCTTCCCGGACTCCGCCGAGAAGAGGCCATCATGGTAACACACTCAGTTGATTCATTTTAATTAAGTTAAGGTTCAAGTTGTCTACAACCGGACATTAACAAATTCCCATCTGCCCATAACCGCGGGCACGGCTTTTGAAAGTTCAAATCCCTGCAGGGGAGTCCCAACTTAGCCTATGACAAGCTCTCACGGTCAATGAAGGAATAGACCTCCTCCCAAGACGTTTCGATCAGACTCGGTATCTCGGTTCTTCAAGACACTTCGACAGGTTAAAACAAGACCAGCAACACCACCCGAATGTGCCGACAAATCCCGATAGGAGCTGCACATATCTCTTTCTCAGGGCACACTCAGATGAGCGCTCCATACAACTAAAAACCAAACCCCGATTTTCCCCGAGGGGGTGCTGCATAGGACTCTAGTTTGGACCAACACTCAGAGGAGCACTGGCCCGGGGGGGTTTAAAATAAGATGACCCTCGGGCCCGGGCGGGTTTAAACCCAAGGGAAAAAGAGGCTAGGTGGCAAATGGTAAGACCAAGGTTGGGCATTGCTGGAAAAGCTTTAATCAAGGCGAACTATCAACTGGTTCCCATTATAACCCAACCGCGTAAGGAACGCAAAATCCGAGAACGTAACACTGATATGACGGAAACTAGGGCGGCAAGAGTGGAACAAAACACTAGGAGAGAGGCCAAGCCTTCCACCCTTTACCAAGTATATAGATGCATTAAGATAACATAGAAATATAATGATATCCCAACAAGTAAATAAATGTTCCAACAAGGAACGGCCTCCAATCTTCACCTGCAACTAGCAACGCTATAAGAGGGGCTGAGCAAAGCGGTGACAAAGGCAATCAACGGTTTGCTAGGACATGGTGAGTTAGAGGTTTGACATGGCAATTTGGGAGGCTTGAAAGCAATTGGTAGGCATCGTAGCAATGGCATAGCAAAAGAGCGAGCAAACTAGCATAGCAAAGATAGTAGTGATTTCGAGGGTATGATCATCTTGCCTGCACAGTTGTCAGAGTTGATTGGATCCTCGAAAGCAAACTCAACAGGCTCCTCGTTAGCAAACTCGTCTCCCGGCTCTACCCAAACAAGACAAACAAGCAAACGGAACACAATCAACCACGTGCAAGGATCAAGCAATATGATGCAATGATGGTATGCTATGCGAGATGCGATGCGGGATGCAAAATGCAAGATATGACAGGAAATGCAAGAACCTGGCCTCAACTTGGAAATCCAAGCGTGCCAATGGAAAGATGAGATGAAATCGCTTGAAAACGATATAAAGAACGCCGGAAACGGAGTTACGGTTTGGAAATGGCAAGCGATTCAAAAATGACACCGGTCTGCGATTTACAGCAAGTAGGCATCTAAATGCAATGAGATGAACATGCTACAGCACCCAAACATGACAACAAAATACATGGCATGGATGCATTCAAGATGCTTAACAAAAGTCTAGCACTGAGCTACGTCCAAATCGTCAATTAACAGGTTCAAACAAGCATGGCAAAAATGCATATGGCAAACAGATCTCAGACTTAGTGAAATTAATACTTGTCTGGAATTTCAGATCAGGTAGCACTCTTCGGAGCAACAAAACTACATGCTACAGGACCTGAACATGGCAAAGTAAAACATGGCATGGAGCTACTCAAATAGCTTAACAAAAGTCCCTTAGTGACCTTGAGCCAAAAGGGATCAGAAAATATACTGACAAGCACGTGAACATTGCAAAAACATAATCAGTTTTCAGACTTAGTGAAAACTGGCACATGCTGAAATATAACTCAAGTAGGCATGTTTACGTGCTCGATGCACTCACTACGGTGCAAGTCATGACCAACTAAGCATACATCTATCAAGAACACACAAAATTCAAGCTAGACATGGCCAGAACAATAGCATAGCATGCACGGATCAACTACAACATCATCGACAAAATTGCAAACAAGTTGACAATCTGCCCAGATTCACAAAGTAGCAAAAGTAGAGCTCGATTGACTCAAGCTAGGGTGCTCCATAATTGCAAATAAAGACATGGATGGATAGAGCACTACAAGATTAACAAAACATCCTTACTGATCATCCTCAAAAGAGGCACGGATCACTAGGAAACAACATGAACATATGGCCATATGAGATAAACAACTCAAGGACTTAGTGGAATTGCTAAGTCCCTGAAAACAGAATTACCGAGTGCCTCACTTTGCAAGCTTGCACTAGTCACCATACTCATCACAAAAATACATGGGTTGCACCTCTGGAAAGATGACAAAACCCTTAACAAAACAGATGTAGAACATCAGGGCATATCATCCACACATTAATCATGGCAAAAATGACAAAAACCTAAATGGAGTAGCAGATCTGACAATTAACTCAAGTAGCCCTCTTCTAACAGCATTTCGGGCAACAAGATGAACTCAAATGAAAATGATGCAATGTAATGAAATGATGTACTTTCTAAGATGAACATTTTGATATGCTATATGCATTAATCGGAGCTACGGATGCAAAGTCACGGGGCTGTGAACATGAGCACTTGAGCTAGGGTTAGGAGGGAAAAAGTCAACCGAAAATTCCAGATCTAAGATCTGCACGCGGATCGAGGACGGCCGGCAAGGTACTGTTCACCGACGGGGGAGAGAGCTCGCCGGAGTCCGGCCGGAGGAGGATGAAGACGGAGAGGCGGTGCCGGCCTCGGGCGGCGCGGGCGGAGGAGACGGGCGCGGGCCTGGGCGGCGAGGCGGCGGGGCCGGCGAGGAGCTTCGGGCGGCCAGCGGGCGGTGGTA
>NC_057806.1:228509549-228510158 GCF_018294505.1 Triticum aestivum | reverse complement strand
AGCACTGCCACCC
Organism: Triticum aestivum; assembly: GCF_018294505.1. NCBI lineage: Eukaryota > Viridiplantae > Streptophyta > Magnoliopsida > Poales > Poaceae > Triticum > Triticum aestivum. Next base: position 228,510,145 of record NC_057806.1, on the reverse strand, counting down.
TGTCTATCTTAGGGTAACGCGAGTCGAGGCGGACGTCGTCGCGGTAGCGACGACGGACGCCGAGACGAGCACGTGACACCACTGCCATCCTGTCTATCTTAGGGTCACGCGAGTCGAGGCGGACGTCGTTGCAGTAGCGACGACGGACGCCGAGACGAGCACGTGACACCACTGCCACCCTGTCTTAGGGTCACGCAAGTTGAGGCGGACGCCGTCGCGGTAGCTATGACGAACGCTGAGACGAGCACGCGACACAACCATCACCCTGTCTTAGCGTAACGCGAGTCGATGCTGACGTCGTCGCGGTAGCGACGACGGACGCCGAGACGAGCACGTGACACCACTTCCACCCTGTCTTAGCGTAACGCGAGTCGAGGCGGACGTCATCGCGGTAGCGACGACGGACGCCAAGACGAGCATGTGAGACCACTGCCATCCTGTGTATCTTAGGGTCACGCGAGTCGAGGCGGACGTCGTCGCAGTAGCGACGACGGATGCCGAGACGAGCACGTGACACCACTGCCAACCTGTCTTAGCGTAACGCGAGTCGAGGCTGACGTCGTCACGGTAGCGACGACGGACGCCGAGACGAGCAC
>NC_057806.1:228506273-228506766 GCF_018294505.1 Triticum aestivum | reverse complement strand
CGGTAGCGACGACGGACGCCGAGACGAGGACGTGACACCACTGCCACCTTGTCTATCTTAGCGTAATGCTAGTCGAGGCGGATGTCGTCGCGGTAGCGACGACGGATGCCGAGACGAGCACGTGACACAACTGCCACCCTGTCTTAGCGTAACGCGAGTCGAGGCGGACGTCGTCACGGTAGCGACGACGGACGCCGAGACGAGCACGTGACACCACTGCCACGCTGTCTTAGCGTAACGCGAGTCGAGGCGGACGTCTTCGCGGTAGCGACGACGGACGCAGAGACGAGCACGTGACACCACTGCCACCCTGTCTTAGCGTAACGCGAGTCGAGGCGGCCGTCGTCGCGGTAGCTATGACGAATGCCGAGACGAGCACGTGACACAACCGCCACCCTGTCTTAGCGTAACGCGAGTCGAGGCTGACGTCGTCGCGGTAGCGACGACGGACGCCGACACGAGCAGGTGCCACAACCGCCACCCTGTCTTAGCG
>NC_057806.1:228502980-228504315 GCF_018294505.1 Triticum aestivum | reverse complement strand
GACGACGGACGCCGAGACGAGCACGTGACACCACTGCCACCCTGTCTTAGCGTAACGCGAGTCGAGACAGACGTCGTCGCGGTAGCGATGACGGACGCCGAGACGAGCACGTGACACCACTGCCACCCTGTCTATCTTAGCGTAACGCGAGTCGAGGCGGACGTCGTCGCGGTAGCTATGACGAACGCCGAGACGAGCACGTGACACAACCGCCACCCTGTCTTAGCGTAACGCGAGTCGAGGCTGACGTTGTCGCGGTAGCGACGACGGACGCTGAGACGAGCACGTGACAGCACTGCCACCCTATCTTACCGTAACGCGAGTCGAGGCGGACGTCATCGCGGTAGCGATGACGGACGTCGAGACGAGGACGTGTGACCACTTCTACCTTGTCTATCTTAGCGTAACGCTAGTCGAGGCAGATGTCGTCGCGGTAGCGACGACGGACGCCGAGACGAGCACGTAACACCACTGCCACCCCGTCTTAGCGTAACGCGAGTCGAGGCGGACGTCATCGCGGTAGCGACGACGGACGCCGAGACGAGCACGTGACACCACTGCCACCCTGTCTATCTTAGTGTAACGCTAGCCGAGGCGGATGTCGTCGCGGTAGCGACGACGGATGCCGAGACGAGCACGTGACACAACTGCCACCCTGTCTTAGCGTAACGCGAGTCGAGGCAGACGTCGTCGCGGTAGCGACGACGGACGCCGAGACGAGCACGTGACACCACTGTCGTCCTGTGTTAGCGTAACGTGAGTCGAGGCGGACGTCGTCGCGGTAGTGACGATGGACGCTGAGACGAGCATGTGACACCACTGCCGCCCTGTCTTAGCGTAACGCGAGTCGAGGCGGACGTCGTCGCGGTAGCGACGCCGGACGCCGAGACGAGCACGTGACACTAGTGCCACCCTGTCTTCGCGTAACGCGAGTCAAGGCGGACGTCGTCACGGTAGCGACGATGGATGCCGAGACGAGCACGTGACAGCAGTGCCATCCTGTCTTAGCATAACGTGAGTCGAGACGGACGTCATCGCGGTAGCGACGACGGACGCCGAGACGAGCACGTGACACCAGTGCCACCCTATCTTAGCATAACGCGAGTCGAGGCGGACTTCGTTGCGGTAGCGACAACGGACGCCGAGACGAGCACGTGACACCACTACCACCCTGTCTTAGCGTAACGCGAGTCGAGGCGGACGTCGTCGCGGTAGCAACGACGGACGCCGAGACGAGCACATGACACCACTGTCGTCCTGTGTTAGCGTAACGCAAGTCGAGGCGGACATCGTCGCACTAGTGACGACGGACACCGAGACGAGCACGTGACACCA
>NC_057806.1:228501360-228501889 GCF_018294505.1 Triticum aestivum | reverse complement strand
CAAGGCTGACGTCGTCGCGGTAGCGACGACGGACGCCGAGACGAGCAGGTGCCACCCTGTCTTAGCGTAACGTGAGTCGAGGCAGACGTCGTCGCGGTAGCGACGACGGACGCCGAGACGAGCACGTGACACCACTACCACCCTGTCTATCTTAGCGTAACGCTAGTCGAGGCGGATGTCGTCGCGGTAGCGTCGACGGACGCCGAGACGAGCACGTCACACCATTGCCACCCTGTCTTAGCGTAACGCGAGTCGAGGCGGACGTCGTCCCGGTAGCGACGACGGACGCCGAGACGAGCACGTGACACCACTGCCACCTTGTCTTAGCGTAACGCGATTCGAGGCGGACGTCGTCGCGGTAGCTATGACAAACGCCGAGACGAGCACGTGACACAACCGCCACCCTGTCTTAGCGTAACGCGAGTCGAGGCTGACATCGTCACGGTAGCGACGACGGACGCCGAGACGAGCACGTAACACCACTGCCACCCCGTCTTAGCGTAACGTGAGTCGAGGCGGACGTCATCGC
>NC_057806.1:228500281-228501147 GCF_018294505.1 Triticum aestivum | reverse complement strand
ACTGCCACCCTGTCTTAGCGTAACGCGAGTCGAGGCGGACGTCGTCGCGGTAGCGACGACGGACACCGAGACGAGCACGTGACACCACTGCCACCCTGTCTTAACATAACGCGTGTCGAGGCGGACGTCGTCGTGGTAGCGACGACGGACGCCGAGACAAGCACGTGATAGCACTGCCACCCTGTCTATCTTAAGGTAACGCGAGTCGAGGCGGACGTCGTCGGGGTAGCGACGACGGACGCCGAGACGGGCACGTGACAGCACTGCCACCCTGTCTATCTTAGGGTCACATGAGTCGAGGCGGACGTCGTCACGGTAGCGACGAAGGACGCTGAGACGAGCACGTGACAACACTGCCACCCTGTCTATCGTAGGGTCACGCGAGTTGAGGCGGACGCCGTCGCGGTAGCGACGACGGGCGCCGAGACGAGCATGTGACACACCTGCCACCCTGTCTTAGCGTAACGCGATTCGAGGCGGACGTCGTCGCGGTACCTATGACGAACGCCGAGACGAGCACGTGACACAACCGCCACCCTGTCTTAGCGTAACGCGAGTCGAGGCTGACGTCGTCATGGTAGCGACGACGGACGCCGAGACGAGCACGTGACCCCACTGCCACCCTGTGTTAGCGTAATGCGAGTCGAGGCGGATGTCGTCGTGGTAGCGACGACGTACGCCGAGACGGGCACGTGACACAACCGCCACCCTGTCTTAGCGGAACGCGAGTCGAGGCCGACGTCGTCGCGGTAGCGACGACGGACGCCGAGACGAGCAGGTGCCACCCTGTCTTAGCGTAACGCGAGTCGAGGCAGACGTCGTCGCGGTAGCGACAACGGACGCCGAGACGAGCACGTGACACCACT
>NC_057806.1:228499407-228500137 GCF_018294505.1 Triticum aestivum | reverse complement strand
GACGACGGACGCCGAGACGAGCACGTGACACCACTGCCACCCTGTCTTAGCGTAACGCGAGTCGAGGCAGACGTCGTCGCGGTAGCGACGACGGACGCCGAGACGAGCACGTGACACCACTGCCACCCTGTCTATCTTAGCGTAACGCGAGTCGAGGCGGACGTCGTCGCGGTAGCTATGACGAACGCCGAGACGAGCACGTGACACAACCGCCACCCTGTCTTAGCGTAACGCGAGTCGAGGCTGACGTTGTCGCGGTAGCGACGACGGACGCTGAGACGAGCACGTGACAGCACTGCCACCCTATCTTACCGTAACGCGAGTCGAGGCGGACGTCATCGCGGTAGCGATGACGGACGTCGAGACGAGGACGTGTGACCACTTCTACCTTGTCTATCTTAGCGTAACGCTAGTCGAGGCAGATGTCGTCGCGGTAGCGACGACGGACGCCGAGACGAGCACGTAACACCACTGCCACCCCGTCTTAGCGTAACGCGAGTCGAGGCGGACGTCATCGCGGTAGCGACGACGGACGCCGAGACGACCACGTGACACCACTGCCACCCTGTCTATCTTAGTGTAACGCTAGCCGAGGCGGATGTCGTCGCGGTAGCGACGACGGATGCCGAGACGAGCACGTGACACAACTGCCACCCTGTCTTAGCGTAACGCGAGTCGAGGCAGACGTCGTCGCGGTAGCGACGACGGACGCCGAGACGAGCACGTGACA
>NC_057806.1:228497948-228498559 GCF_018294505.1 Triticum aestivum | reverse complement strand
GTCGAGGTGGACGTCGTCGTGGTAGCGATGACGGACGCCGAGACGAGCACGTGATAGCACTGCCACCCTGTCTATCTTAAGGTAACGCGAGTCGAGGCGGACGTCGTTGCGGTAGCGACGACGGACGCCGAGACGGGCACGTGACAGCACTGCCACCATGTCTATCATAGGGTCACATGAGTCGAGGCGGACGTCGTCACGGTAGCGACGAAGGACGCTGAGACGAGCATGTGACAACACTGCCACCCTGTCTATCTTAGGGTCACGCGAGTTGAGGCGGACGCCGTCGCGGTAGCGACGACGGGCGCCGAGACGAGCATGTGACACCACTGCCACCCTGTCTTAGCGTAACGCGAGTCGAGGCGGACGTCGTCGCGGTAGCGACGACGGACGCCAAGACGAGCACATGACACCACTGCCACCTTGTCTTAGCGTAACGCGATTCGAGGCGGACGTCGTCGCGGTAGCTATGACAAACGCCGAGACGAGCACGTGACACAACCGCCACCCTGTCTTAGCGTAACGCGAGTCGAGGCTGACATCGTCACGGTAGCGACGACGGACGCCGAGACGAGCACGTAACACCACTGCCACCCCGTCTTAGCGTAACG
>NC_057806.1:228496304-228496829 GCF_018294505.1 Triticum aestivum | reverse complement strand
AGGCGGACGTCGTCGCGGTACCTATGACGAACGCCGAGACGAGCACGTGACACAACCGCCACCCTGTCTTAGCGTAACGCGAGTCGAGGCTGACGTCGTCATGGTAGCGACGACGGACGCCGAGACGAGCACGTGACCCCACTGCCACCCTGTGTTAGCGTAATGCGAGTCGAGGCGGATGTCGTCGTGGTAGCGACGACGTACGCCGAGACGGGCACGTGACACAACCGCCACCCTGTCTTAGCGGAACGCGAGTCGAGGCCGACGTCGTCGCGGTAGCGACGACGGACGCCGAGACGAGCAGGTGCCACCCTGTCTTAGCGTAACGCGAGTCGAGGCAGACGTCGTCGCGGTAGCGACAGCGGACGCCGAGACGAGCACGTGACACCACTGCCACCCTGTCTATCTTAGCGTAACGCTAGTCGAGGCGATGACGGACGCCGAGACGAGCACGTGACAGCACAGCCACCCTGTCTATCTTAGGGTCACGCGAGTCGAGGCGGACGTCATCGCTGTAGCGACGAC
>NC_057806.1:228495665-228496204 GCF_018294505.1 Triticum aestivum | reverse complement strand
GTAACGCGAGTCGAGGCGGACGTCGTCGCGGTAGCGACGACGGACGCCGAGACGGGCACGTGACAGCACTGCCACCCTGTCTATCTTAGGGTCACATGAGTCGAGGCGGACGTCGTCACGGTAGCGACGAAGGACGCTGAGACGAGCATGTGACAACACTGCCACCCTGTCTATCTTAGGGTCACGCGAGTTGAGGCGGACGCCGTCGCGGTAGCGACGACGGGCGCCGAGACGAGCATGTGACACCACTGCCACCCTCTCTTAGCGTAACGCGAGTCGAGGCGGACGTCGTCGCGGTAGCGACGACGGACGCCAAGACGAGCACATGACACCACTGCCACCTTGTCTTAGCGTAACGCGATTCGAGGCGGACGTCGTCGCGGTAGCTATGACGAACGCCGAGACGAGCACGTGACACAACCGCCACCCTGTCTTAGCGTAACGCGAGTCGAGGCTGACCTCGTCACGGTAGCGACGACGGACGCCGAGACGAGCACGTAACACCACTGCCACCCTGTCTTAGCGTAACGCGAGTCGAG
>NC_057806.1:228495122-228495655 GCF_018294505.1 Triticum aestivum | reverse complement strand
CGTCACGGTAGCGACGAAGGACGCTGAGACGAGCACGTGACAACACTGCCACCCTGTCTATCTTAGGGTCACGCGAGTTGAGGCGGACGCCGTCGCGGTAGCGACGACGGGCGCCGAGACGAGCATGTGACACCACTGCCACCCTGTCTTAGCGTAACGCGAGTCGAGGCGGACGTCGTCGCGGTAGCGACGACGGACGCCAAGACGAGCACATGACACCACTGCCACCTTGTCTTAGCGTAACGCGATTCGAGGCGGATGTTGTCGCGGTAGCTATGACGAACGCCGAGACGAGCACGTGACACAACCGCCACCCTGTCTTAGCGTAGCGCGAGTCGAGGCTGACGTCGTCACGGTAGCGACGACGGACGCCGAGACGAGCACGTCACACCACTGCCACCCTGTGTTAGCGTAACGCGAGTCGAGGCGGATGTCGTCGTGGTAGCGACGACGTACGCCGAGACGGGCACGTGACACAACCGCCACCCTGTCTTAGCGGAACGCAAGTCGAGGCCGACGTCGTCGCGGTAGCG
>NC_057806.1:228494395-228495112 GCF_018294505.1 Triticum aestivum | reverse complement strand
TGCCACCCATTCTATCTTAGGGTAACGCGAGTCGAGACGGACATCGTCGCGGTAGCGATGACGGATGCCGAGACGAGCACGTGACATCACTGCCACCCTGTCTATCTTAGGGTAACACGAGTCGAGGCGGACGTCGTCGCGGTAGCGACGTCGGACGCCGAGACGAGCACGTGACACCAGGGCCACCCTGTCTATCTTAGGGTATCGCGAGTCGAGGCGGACGTCGTCCCGGTAGCAACGACGGACGCCGAGACGAGCACGTGACACCAGGGCCACCCCGTCTATCTTAGGGTAAGGCGAGTCGAGACGGACGTCCTCGCGGTAGCGACGACGGACGCAGAGACGAGCACGTGACACCAGGGCCACCCTGTCTATCTTACGGTAATGCCAGTCGAGGCGGACGTTGTTGCAGTAGCGACGACGGACGCCGAGACGAGCACGTGACACCACTGCCACCCTGTCTATCTTAGGGTAACGCGAGTCGAGGCGGACGTCGTCGCGGTAGCGACGACGGACGCTGAGACGAGCATGTGACACCACTGCCACCATGTCTATCTAAGGGTAACGCGAGTCGAGGCGGATGTCGTCGTGGTAGAGACGACGGACGCCGAGACAAGCACGTGAGACCACTGCCACCCTGTCCATCTTAGGGTAACGCGAGTCGAGGCGGAGACGAGCACGTGACACCACTGCCACCCCGTCTATCTTAGGGTAACG
>NC_057806.1:228493685-228494385 GCF_018294505.1 Triticum aestivum | reverse complement strand
CGAGATGAGCACGTGACACCACTGCCACCCTGTCTTAGGGTCACGCAAGTTGAGGCGGACGCCGTCGCGGTAGCTATGACGAACGCCGAGACGAGCACGCGACACAACCATCACCCTGTCTTAGCGTAACGCGAGTCGATGCTGACGTCGTCGCGGTAGCGACGACGGACGCCGAGACGAGCACGTGACACCACTTCCACCCTGTCTTAGCGTAACGCGAGTCGAGGCGGACGTCATCGCGGTAGCGACGACGGACGCCAAGACGAGCATGTGAGACCACTGCCATCCTGTGTATCTTAGGGTCACGAGTGTCGAGGCGGACGTCGTCGCAGTAGCGACGACGGATGCCGAGACTAGCACGTGACACCACTGCCACCCTGTCTTAGCGTAACGCGAGTCGAGGCTGACGTCGTCACGGTTGCGACGACGGACGCCGAGACGAGCACGTGACACAACCGCCACCCTGTCTTAGCGTAACGCGAGTCGAGGCTGACGTCGTCACGGTAGCGACGACGGACGCCGAGACGAGCACGTGACACCACTGCCACCCTGTCTATCTTAGCGTAACGCTAGTCGAGGCGGATGTCGTCGCGGTAGCGACGACGGATGCCGAGACGAGCACGTGACACAACTGCCACCCTGTCTTAGCGTAACGCGAGTCGAGGCAGACGTCGTCGCGGTAGCGACGATGGACGCCGAG
>NC_057806.1:228493151-228493675 GCF_018294505.1 Triticum aestivum | reverse complement strand
CTTAGGGTCACGCGAGTCGAGGCGGACGTCGTTGCAGTAGCGACGACGGACGCCGAGACGAGCACGTGACACCACTGCCACCCTGTCTTAGGGTCACGCAAGTTGAGGCGGACGCCGTCGCGGTAGCTATGACGAACGCCGAGACGAGCACGCGACACAACCATCACCCTGTCTTAGCGTAACGCGAGTCGATGCTGACGTCGTCGCGGTAGCGACGACGGACGCCGAGACGAGCACGTGACACCACTTCCACCCTGTCTTAGCGTAACGCTAGTCGAGGCGGACGTCATCGCGGTAGCGACGACGGACGCCAAGACGAGCATGTGAGACCACTGCCATCCTGTGTATCTTAGGGTCACGAGTGTCGAGGCAGACGTCGTCGCAGTAGCGACGACGGATGCCGAGAGTAGCACGTGACACCACTGCCACCCTGTCTTAGCGTAACGCGAGTCGAGGCTGACGTCGTCACGGTTGCGACGACGGACGCCGAGACGAGCACGTGACACAAACGCCACCCTGTCTTA
>NC_057806.1:228491517-228492219 GCF_018294505.1 Triticum aestivum | reverse complement strand
AGACGAGCACGTGACACCAGGGCCACCCTGTCTATCTTAGGGTAACGCGAGTCGAGGCGGACGTCGTCGCCGTAGCGACGTCGGACGCCGAGACGAGCACGTGACACCACTGCCACCCTGTCTATCTTAGGGTAACGCGAGTCAAGGCGGACGTTGTCGCGGTAGCGACGACGGACGCCGAGACGAGCACGTGACACCACTGCCACCCTGTCTATCTTAGGGTAACGCGAGTCGAGGCGGACGTCGTCGCGGTAGCGACGACGGACGCCGAGACAAGCACGTGACACCGCTACCATCCTGTCTATCTTGGGGCAACGTGAGTCGAGGCGGACGTCCTCGCAGTAGCGACGACGGACGCCGAGACGAGCACGTGACACCAGGGCCACCCTGTCTATCTTAGGGTAACGCGAGTCAAGGCGGACGTCGTCGCGGTAGCGACGACGGACGCCGAGACGAGCACGTGACACCACTGCCACCCTGTCTATCTTAGGGTAACGCGAGTCGAGGCGGACGTTGTCGCGGTAGCGACGACGGACGCCGAGACGAGCACGTGACACCGCTGCCACCCTGTCTAACTTGGGGTAACGCGAGTCGAGGCGGACGTCGTCGCGGTAGCGACGACAGACGCCGAGACGAGCACGTGACACCACTGCCACCCTGTCTATCTTAGGGTAACGCGAGTCGAGGCGGATATCGTCGCGG
>NC_057806.1:228490720-228491507 GCF_018294505.1 Triticum aestivum | reverse complement strand
GACGACGGACGCTGAGACGAGCACATGACAGCACTGCCTCCCTGACTTAGCGTAACGCGAGTCGAGGCGGACGTCGTCGCGGTAGAGACGATGGACACCGAGACAAGCACGTGACACAACTGCCTCCCTGTCTTAGCGTAATGCGAGTCTCAGCGTCCGTCGTCGCGGTAGCGACGACGGATGCCGAGAAGAGCACGTGACACCACTGCCTCCCTGTCTTAGTGTAACGCGAGTCGAGGCAGACGTCGTCGCGGTAGCGACGACGGACGCCGAGACGAGCACGTGACACCACTGCCTCCCTGTCTTAGCGTAACGCGAGTTGAGGCGGACATCGTCGTGGTAGCGACAACGGACGCCGAGACGAGCACGTGACACCAATGCCTCCCTGTCTTAGCGTAACGCGAGTCGAGGCGAACGTCGTCGCGGTAGCAACGACGGACGCCGAGAGGAGCACGTGACACCACTGCCTCCCTGTCTTAGCGTAACGCGAGTCGAGGCGGACGTCGTTGCGGTAGCGATGACGGACACCGAGACGAGCACGTGACACCACTGCTGCCCTGTCTAAGCGTAACGCAGGTCGAGGCGGACGTCGTCGCGGTAGCGACAACGGACGCTGAGACGAGCACATGACACCACTGCCTCCCTGTCTTAGCGTAACGCGAGTTGAGGCGGACGTCGTCGCGGTAGCGACGACGGACGTCGAGAGGAGCACGTGACACCACTCCCTCCCAGTCTTAGCATAACGCGAGTCGAGGCGGACGTCATCACGGTAGCGACGACGGACGCC
>NC_057806.1:228490003-228490710 GCF_018294505.1 Triticum aestivum | reverse complement strand
CCGAGACGAGCACGTGACAGCACTGCCACCCTGTCTTAGTGTAACGCGAGTCGAGGCGGACGTCGTCGCGGTAGCGACGACGGACGCCGAGATGAGCACGTGACATCACTGCCTCCCTGTCTTAGTGTAACGCGAGTCGAGGCGGACGTCGTCGCAGTAGCGATGACGGACGCCGAGAGGAGCACGTGACACCACGGCCTCCCTGTCTTAGCGTAACGCGAGTCGAGGCGGATGTCGTTGCGGTAGCGACGACGGACGCCGAGCCGAGCACGTGACACCACTGCCTCCCTGTCTTAGCGTAACACGAGTCGAGGCGGACGTCGTCGCGGTAGCGACGACGGACGCCAAGACGAGCACGTGACACCACTACCACCCTGTCTTAGCGTAACGCGTTTCGAGGTGAACGTCGTCGCGGTAGCGACGACGGACGCCGAGACGAGCACGTGACACCACTTCCTCCCTGTCTTAGCGTAACGCGAGTCGAGGCGGACGTCGTCGCGGTAGCGACGACGAACGTCGAGACGAGCACGTGACACCACTGCCACCCTGTCTTAGCGTAACGCGAGTCTAGGCGGACGACGTCGCAGTAGCAACGACGGACGCCGAGACGAGCACATGACACCACTGCCACCCTGTCTTAGCATAATGCGAGTCGAGGCGACGTCGTCGCGGTAGCCACGACGGACACCGTGACGAGCACGTGACAC
>NC_057806.1:228489118-228489720 GCF_018294505.1 Triticum aestivum | reverse complement strand
CGTGAGTCGAGGTGGACGTCGTCGCGGGAGCAACGACGGACGCCGAGACGAGCACGTGACACCACTGCCACCCTGTCTTAGCGTAACGCGAGTCGAGGCGGACGTCGTCGCGGTAGCGACGATGGATGCCGAGACGAGCACGTGACACCACTGCCACCCTGTCTTAGGGTAACGCGATTCGAGGCGGACGTCGTCGCGGGAGCGACGATGGACGCCGAGACGAGCACGTGACACCACTGCCTCCCTGTCTTAGCGTAACGCGAGTCGAGGCGGACGTCGTCGCGGGAGCGACGACGGACGCCGAGACGAGCACGTGACACCACTGCCACCCTGTCTTGGCGTAACACGAGTCGTGGCGGATGTCGTCGCTGTAGCAACGACGGACGCCGAGACGAGCACGTGACACCACTGCCTCCCTGTCTTAGCATAACGCGAGTCGAGGTGGACGTCGTCGCGGGAGCAACGACGGACGCCGAGACGAGCACGTGACACCACTGCCTCCCTGTCTTAGCGTAACGTGAGTCGAGGCGGACGTCGTCGCGGGAGCGACAACGGACGCCGAGACGAGCACGTGACCCCACTGCCTCCCTGTCTTAGCGTAA
>NC_057806.1:228488104-228488939 GCF_018294505.1 Triticum aestivum | reverse complement strand
TACTTGTGTCATAGAGTCATGTTGTGATGCTTCGTTGTATTTGCACATATCGAGCATATTGTGTGTATGTTTGAAATGCTTGGTATGTGTGGGATCTGACTATCTAGTTGTTTATCTTTAGTAGCCTCTCTTACCGGGAAATGTCTCCTAGTGTTACCGCTGAGCCATGGTAGCTTGCTACTGCTCTGGAACATTTAGGCTGGCCGGCATGTGTCCTTCTTCGTTCCTGTGTCTGTCCCTTCGGGGAAATGTCACGCTTTGAGTACCGGAGTCCTGTTAGCCGCTACAGCCCGGTTTACCGGAGTCCTGCTAGCCCAGTGCTACAGCCCGGACCCACTTGCTGATGACCGACACGTTCGAAGCTGGGTCATGAATGCCTGTCCCTGTAAGTCTGTGCCACTTTGGGTTTACAACTAGTCATGTCAGCCCGGGCTCTTTATCATATGGATGCTAGCGACACTATCATATACGTGAGCCAAAAGGCGCAAACGGTCCCGGGCAAAGGTAAGGCGACACCCGTGGGAATACCGTGCGTGAGGCCGCAAAGTGATATGAAGTGTTACCGGCTAGATCGATGTGACATCGAGTCGGGGTCCTGACACTCCCTGTCTTAGCGTAACGCGAGTCGAGGCGGACGTCGTCGCGGGAGCGACGACGGACGCCGAGACGAGCACGTGACACCACTGCCTCCCTGTCTTAGCGTAACGCGAGTCGAGGCGGACGTCGTCGCGGTAGCGACGACGGACGCCGAGACGAGCACGTGACACCACTTCCTCCCTGTCTTAGCGTAACGCGAGTCGAGGCGAACGTCGTCGCGGGAGCGACGATTGACGCC
>NC_057806.1:228486266-228487433 GCF_018294505.1 Triticum aestivum | reverse complement strand
CCACAGCCACCCTGTCTTAGCGTAACGCGAGTCGAGGCGGACGTCGTCGCGGTAGCGACGACGGACGCCGAGACGAGCACGTGACACCACTGCCTCCCTGTCTTAGCGTAACGCGAGTCGAGGCGGACGTCGTCGCGGTAGCGACGACGGACGCCGAGACGAGCACGTGACACCACTGCCACCCTGTCTTAGCGTAACGCGAGTCGAGGCGGATGTCGTCGCGGTAGCGACGACGGACACCGAGACGAGCACGTGACACCACTGCCACCCTGTCTTGGCGTAAACGCGAGTCGAGGCGGACGTCGTCGCGGTATGCTCGATATGTGCAAATACAACATGGCATCACAACATGACTCTACGACTCAAGTATTTATTCAATAGGCTCCGAAGAGCGAGATATTACAAACATGGGTCTCATGACCCAACATTCAGAGCATACAAATCAAAACACAAGCGGAAGCTTAACATGTCTGAGTACAGACATCTACAAATGAAAGGGGCTGAGAAGCCGGACTATCTACCAGATCCTGCCGAGGGCACAAGATCGTAGCTGAGGTATCAAGCTAAACGTCGAAAACCACGCGGAACTACTAGCGAGACTGACGTCTCTCTGCAAAAACATAAAATAGGCAAACATGAGTACAAATGTACCCAGCAAGACTTACATCAGAACTAGCTACATATGCATCATTTTCAACAAAGGGATGGTGGGGTTTAACTGCAGCAAGCCAGCTTTGACTCGGTGGCTATCCTGATCTACGACTGCAAGTAACTCTTTTGAGGTGGCGCACACGAGTCCACATATTCACCATATCAATACACCACTATGGATCCGCTCCCGTCTCCCTACGAGAACGCCATCCATAGCACTCACGCTTATCTTGCGTATTTTAGAGTATCCACTTTCACTTGTCTATGAACTGATATAAGCAACCCAGAAGTCCTTTTCCGTGGACACGGCTATTCGAATAGATAATGTTAACCCTGCAGGGGTGTACTTATTCATACATGTTTTCACCACTTAGCGTCTGCACACGACATGTGCTCGGCAGACTTCAAGCGAAAGCCGACGTGGGTGTAGACCACGACCTACCTAAACACTCAAGTCTCTAGTCCAGGTTTATCGCCTATTCGGGTTCCATCCATGAGGAGATCCGGCCGGAGTTT